>NW_014569580.1:513703-530313 GCF_001313835.1 Polistes canadensis
ATATATTTTAATTATTTATAAAAATAAACAATTTTTTTTATAGGTTTGTGCAAATTATATCAATATTACGACGACATGGTACAAATAGATAGAAGTAATATAAAGGTACAACAGGTCAGTTCGTTCGTTGATTTTCCATCAAGCTTGAAGACACTATTCTGGGCAGTATTTTGTATGACACCTATCGAGAGTGCTGATGTAATTATTGAAAATTTACCATGCGACAACGATACGGAAACTATTATAAACCATCATACGTTTACAGAAGTTATTGGATATATTGCGTTTGCAAGTAATTAAGTATAATATTTCTAATTTATCATCAGTACTTGGGTTTATTAACTACCCGTCTAAATGTATATACGCTACAATCTTTATTTTCATCATTTTAATTTGATTAATCATTTCGCGACCTACATTTATATATGGAATTAATAAAATGTCGGTAATACTCAATATTTCATTGATCTATGGGATATATTTATATGGAATACTTTTATTTATTTAATATACATTATATACAGGACACAAATCTTTTCAAAATCCGCCCTTTTATATTTGATTAAAACCATTACTAATTTTCCAAAGTAATTCGAATATTTATAAAACGATATTACGTTTCGATTATCATTATCGTAATAAAATCATGGCAAGGAAATTTCGTCAAAGACGAACATCATTGAGATCCGTAAGCACATTAATGAAACACACTAAATTTCTCAAAAGGTTTTGAATTCATCTCTGTGGTGGTTGTTCTCAATATGTTGATTGCTTGTATGACCAATACCTTCACCAAGGTCACAGATAACGTCATCGTCGAGTGGACCTTTGGTAGAACCGAGGTTAAGAGAATAAAACTTTCGTAGAAAGTAGTCCCATACGTACAATAATAATAATAATAATAATAATAAAAAAAAAAGAAAAAGAAAAAAAGGTTTCTCTCTACGTAGGTTTACGTCGACTTCATGTTGATGACCACCCTACCACCACCCTTCAATATAATTCCAACTTTCGATGGGTTTCAAACGATCGTCGAATACGTGAAGGTACTCGTCAAGCCGCCAACCAATAAACGCGCCCGCTGGGACTTCATGCAGTGTTGCTATATCGTTAGTACCATAGAATTACACGTTACACTTTATGGTAATTTCAAAAAAGGTGGGGGGAAAGGGGAGCGGGGGTAGAGGAAAAAAGGAGGATTCCTTTCAAGGTTAACGAATGATTACGCCGAGGCCTCTTACGATAAGTGAAATTGATATAATATTTAATATAAGATCGGGATCAATTTTCGATCTTACTCAAAATAATTACATTGTTAACTTAACAAAACAAAGAAGATTTTGGAAATTGGTTATTGGATCGTTTTTCTCTCTTTTTTTCTTCTTTCTTTTTTTCTACTTAACTTCAAAATTTATTATTATATTATCATCGTTATTAATATATGAAAGAAATTGAAATTTATTTCTCCGACGTGGAGATCCAAGTTCATCGAAATTCATATATATATATAAAAAAAAAAAAAAAATAATTACAATTTAAATGAAAGAATTATTTGTGCGAATAGTTATATTAAAAAATAAAGGAAAACAATAGAAATAAACGATAACAGTAATGAATTCGAATAAAGATTTCCGATGAATGTTTTGATTTAAAAAAAAATTCTTTTAGGAAACGATAGATGACGAAAAAGATGAAACATTTGCACAAGTTATGATGCAATTGGTGCAACGTTATTTCCGTAAGAAAAATAGGGAAATTGAGAGGACGAATATCGAGAAACTTAGAAGAGAATTGATGGAAGTGAGAGGGCTTTTGCGAGAGGCACTTGAAGCAGCTTGAGGAATGCTTGAAAACGATACGAATAATACGAAGTTGCAGAAACTCTTGGCATACCTTCTTCATACCAAGAAGTTCCAAGAATATTAAACCATTAGTATGCATTCCCGATGAAACAACAACAAGAATCAACAAATCAAAATTTTCCTTTAATATCGATGCATTTATTATCCATTCGATATGATAAACGTAACTTAACTTTTTAACTTTAACTTTTTCTTTTTTTTTTTGTATTAAAATGGTTCTGCTAAATACGATTCGAATAAAATAATAGAAAATAAAGGAAATTTTCTAACGATCTTGTTTTAGCTTTATACGAGTTAATCGTTAAAAAAAGAAAGAAATAAATAAAATTGAAATTGATCGTACAGAATTACAGGTCTTCCCATGAAAGGTTTCTTTCGTAAAATCTTATGTGAAAATTTATTAAAATATATTTGAAATACGTGGAAGATTTAATACCGTCTTTCGCGTTGTTGCAATATTAAGTTGCATTATTACAGTGGGTCGGGAGTTGGAGAAACGTAATAGCTAGAATTTTCAATTCATTTTCTATCATTTAAAAGAAATAACGAGAAAGATTTTTCGTCGTTTAATAAATGCTATAAATACAAATGTCATCGGTACAAAATTGCATATTATTTCGATCTGATTATTTAAATAGTGGGAATTACGTAAACGATTCTATTTTTTTGAACAACATTCATTAAATAAAATCAATACCGTTAAGAATTAAATATAAGCATTGGCAAGAAAAATGTAACATTGAAATTAACCGAATTTTTATTCCTCGTTGAAATTTCCCATTATAAACCGGTCATAGTTAATTTAGTATTAATACGAAAAATAGAAGGAAGAAGAAGAAGAAGAATGGGAATAAAAAAAGTACTCTGTATTAGCATCGAAAGTCAATAATATCGAATGCAAATAATATTTGAATACAAAAATATGTTCATTATAACATTTCTTCGATGAAAAACATTTCCGATTCTTTCTGAAACCTATGGGGGTTCCCAAAGTTTTGCCTAAGCGGACTTAACTGTAAATTTCAAAATATTTGATGAGCCAACAAAAAGAAAAGGAAGGTTTTACTCAAAAATTAAATCGATAAAAACATTTGTTAATAATTATAATTTGATAAGTGTTATATTTCCTTTTTTTTTTCTTTTACAAAAATATAAATTATCTTTATTAGTTCGAGAGATAATTCATTATGATACGACATGCATCGTGGGTGCATTTTTATTTATTTGCGAGCGAATACTTTGAGAACCCCTGCTATAAAGATTATAAGTAATATACGAAGAAGAAAAATAATATTAAAAATAGAATTTTTCATTAACGAATGACATTCTATACAAATTATTTCCGTACCTTTGAATTCTATCATTTTGTATATCTTTAACCGTAGACTGAAAAGAAATAAGGTAAGATCGTTTATTGACATCGATATAAGAAATTTATATTAAAAAATAAAAAAAAAAAAAAAAAGAAACAATATCGAAAAAGAATTTTTCGTAATAACGATCATTCGAGATTTTTATTATTAATAAGATACCAATTATATATTTTTTCTTTGAATCCAATGAAAATCTATAAATATGCATTAAAACACGCGAATAAGAAGAAAAAGAATATCTTTTTTCGAAGAATCACACAATTGTTCAACGTTTGTTGTCCGAACGTTTTATCACGAACGATAAACAAAAAAAAAAGAAGAAAAAAAAGAGATTACAATGGTTGACATTTCTAATCGAAGCAAGTGCTGAATGCTTAAGTTTTTCTCATTTATCAGAGTCCTTGTTATTTGTCGATAGTGATTAATAAAAACCGAATTGGGCGTTCCAATAGGTGCGTGTTTATTATGGCACATCAATATTACCTATGTTGTCTTCGTCGTATCCAAAAAGAACATAAAAAATAATAGATCGATAGATAAAATTGATATTATATAGATAGATAGATAGATAAAGAGAGATAAAGAAATAGAACGAATAAAAGAGAGAAAGAAAACAAAAAGCAAATGGTCACAAATTTGGATATAAATAATAAACTTATTTTGTTTTGAATTTTGACTTAGACCAATTTCATAATTATGGGCACATATATGTATAACATATGCACACATATTAAACATTCAATTTGATTCGATTAAATTTCGCGTTGGCACAATTTGAAGGGGAAAAAAATATAAAAAGAACTCATTAAATGTCGTCGAAATAAATCATCGATTTGTCAGAATAATATTTCATATTGCACGTAGCACGTGGCAACATTTAAAAAAGAAAATTGTTCGACATATTCGTGTAGTAAACAGATAATCGATATCTGACTGACTGACTGACTGACTGATTGTGAGATATCACGGAATTATTCCTTTGAGACGGAAGAATTGAGAAGGGAATAAATAGGCAGGGGGGAAAAAAAAAAGAAAAAAAATATGAAGAGAAGAGAAAGATTAAAGGGAGGAAAGCAAAAAAAAAAAAAGGAAGGAAAAGGGGAAGAAAAAAAAGGGGGAGAGAGTTATATAGGAGGGATGATTGAGCTGAGCGCAACGATAATATCGCAGAAGAAGCAACAGAACCCAGCACATCATTTCTTTTACGTTCGTATTTATCATCATCCTCCGGGCAAGCACCAAGGTCCTTCCTTCCTTCTTCTTCTTCTTTTCCTATGTGGCCATTTTTATGTGAACGATCCTGACATCATTCGATATAAATAAAAACATCTTCTCGGGGTGCAAATATTGGATTACTATTTGACTTGTTCATTTCATTACTTTTTCTATTTTTATTCTTTTCTATTTATTTATAAATCGTTAAGCAATCAATACAATAATTCTGACCATACTCAAACTGTATACGTTTGAGATTTAATTTAAAGATTATAATAAGATTTAATGATAAATAAAACAATATAAAAGAATATTTCAGCCCACCTGGATTTATTTTATATCAATATAATCCACTTTTCTATATCCTTCATTATTATTATTATTATTATTGGTATTTTTATATTGTTATATTTTTATACTCCCTCTTTATCCCTAAGTTAATCCAACAACGAGAAATATGAGTTTTAGGTATCTCGTTTCCCGATTACATTGTCATATTTCCACGAATATTCGAGAACGAACTGAATTTATGATATCCTTGATGATATTCAGATACAATGATATTATCTATCGTGAATTCCTACAGTATATTCTAGAAGTAAATATATAGTATATTATTACAGTATATCATTTCCACGTTATTATTATAATAATATCATAATCGTCGGATCTAGAATGTTATAAAAAAAGAAGAGAAAAATGAAACAGAAAGAATTTATTATACGCGATAATTTTATTTATATTTTACGAAATTAAAGATCGAGAAGTATAATATATATATATATATATTTTTTTTTCTTTTCACGTGACACGTTAGAAAGTAGTATACGAAATAAAGATAACTGGGTTTACTAGATGCGTTTCGCGAAAAGGTTCGATTCGTATTCCCCCCAACAACCCTCCTGCCCCCCTCACGTAACTTTAAATCGATCCGACGTGCCCTACATCCTAATCTCGATTCTTCCTAATACTCTTTTTTTTTTTCTTTTCTTTCCCCCATAGTCGACGACGTTGAAGAAAGAATAGTGAACCATATAATACTTGTCTACTGCCACAAGTACTCCTGTGTGTATATGTGTGGGTGTGTGTACGTGTGTCTCCTAAAAAAGACCGTGTTAAATCAAACGGGAAAGATGAAGTGTAATCCACCGAAGAGAAAGAACATAAAGAAAGTATTTTATATATGTATTGAAATAAAAAAAAAAACAAAATATATATATATAGAAAGGGAGAGATACGATTTATTTCGAATATTATTTTGATCAATTTCCCATACGAATCGCGGAAATGAAAATTGAAAGAAAGAGAAAATAAATATTATTTTCGTTTTTTATATTACCACCGTGATTTTTCGTTCAATTATCTCGAATAAAAAAAAAAAAAGGAGAAAAAGAGGGATGGTTTTTTATAAAAAAAAAATTCGTGAATCGTCTATGCGGAGGTATCGAATGCCAGCCTTCTCTCTTTCCCTCCTCACCCACCCCCTATTGAATTAATAAAATCAAATGTATGCGTGAGAGTAAAATCAACGCGAGGAATTTAACTAGCGAGGAATGTTAAAAATGCGTGGGGCAATTGCTTTATGCAAAAACAAAAAAAACAAAGAAAATATATCGCCGATAACATATATATAAAAAAAATACTATAATAAAATATAAAAGAATAATAAACGAAGGGTGGGTGGGTGTTTTAAAAATATTAAGTGAATACGGATGACGAGACAATATTATCACACCGTCATACTAACGTTATTTAAAAATAATATATATTCTAGGGGGTGAAAATGATTTATAAATAACCAAAAATAAAATTATTAAATAAATGTGTCGCAGGGGATTGGTGGGGCGGGGGTAGGAGGTAAGTTGAACAAGTTTCGATCTTATTGCAATAAGAAGATCCTAAATAACATTCTAAATTCTTACCCTGTCCAACTTATTTTCCCGTGCGACACACATTTATGAATAAAATAACAAATTATTATCGTAAAATATTTATCGAAAGAGAAAAAAAATAGTTGGGCAAGTAAACCGGGTTGGGGTGGGTATTGGGTACGCGGGTTTTATAGAAAAAAGAAAATGATTCGTTCGCAATGTGTTAACAGATAAATTAGAAAGAAAGAAAGATCGAATGTGAGAATAAGAAAGAAAGACAGAGAGAGTGAGAGGGGAAGAGAAGGAGAGAGAGAGAGAGAAAATAGGAGGAGGATGCGCGTTCGCGAGAAGAGAAACGGGATCCGTCCAGTCGACACACGGCTTTCGTCCTGTATAAGTCGTTCTGAAATATCTCCTAACTCTAACATGTGTGTGCGTTAAATATATTTTCGTGTACGTGTTCGACAAAAAAAAAAATAATAATAAAAAAGAAAGAAAAAAACAAACGCGAAATAATATCCCCCGAAATTTGTATCAACCGCACACCATAAACTCGTCGACGATAATTTTCGACACGTTTTATCACACATCGGCGGGGCTTTTGTTTTTTTTTTGTTTTTTTTTTATTCGTTTAAACCGTGCTGCGCTGACAAATCTTTCTTTCAACCCCCGTCAACCACCATCCACCCTCTCCGTCCCTTTCTCATCCTTCATTCCTTCCCCAACAAACTCGTAAAACATTTTCCAAATCCACCGAATCCCACGCGTTTGTTTCTTCCTCGTGATATTGAAAGAAAAAATAAAAAAAAAAAGAAAAATACCTTAAGGAAAGAGATAAGCTGTCAAATAAATTGCATTATAAGAGAATATAATCATAAATACCTATAACATATGATAATATTATTTTTTTCGTACGTTCTTTTTACGCAACGAAGACTTCATTTAAATTTTCTTTATATATACTCATGATAAGAAAAATAATGAAACTTTGAAAAGATAATCTGTTCTTTTTCTATTTTTTTTTCTTTTTTTTTTTTTCTTTTTTTAGTGAAACAGTGTTCTTAACACAAAATACACGACGACATGACATCCGTCTTTAGGATTCGGTGTTAAATGTGAATTTCAAATGATTACGCGTTATACATGGATCGAAAATGTTTTTAGAACAAGAAGAACATTTTCCAAGGGAAACTCGTGCTGGAATGTATATTAATCCTATTGGAAAAACAACGAAAATCGTTCTAACGAAAAAATGTAAATATATCAATTGATAATTTATATTATTTGATTTTCATTATATTATCTTCTTTTTTAAATCATCCAACATATTTTCGTATATATTTTATTTCAGTATTTTTACTCGAAATAAAATGATATTTATTATTATTTATTATATCGTAATGTTTTACGCGAAATATATTTGGAAAACAAAATCTCTTCGTTGTTCCATTTGTGAACTTAATTTAAATTATATTTTACTCGTTTAATATCGATATAAATATAAATACGTTTCATTTACAATATTACAAATAATTCAAATATTAAATAAAAATATAAAATTGATCCTTTAGGGAAGATTATTCTCCTATCATCGAAACAAGAAAATATTTTTGAAACACGCGTATACGTTTATATTGTTTAATAAAATAAATATGTACTCCCTGAATGTGAGTTCTATAACTTATTGGAAAATTGATTTTCATGGATGAATTAATTCACCGAATGGTTTTTGCACTTGGAAAGTTCAATCGGACTACGCGTGCGAATGAAATTCGATCGTCAAATAATTAGAAGCTGATTGAGCTTGTCAAAAACAAATGTTCAACGAGTTGTTTCGTTATATCAAATTGTTCTATCTCTTTCTTTCTTTCTTTTTTCTTTTTTTTATCCCAATCGAGTTAATTAATTCTACAATAGAACGAACGATCTACGAATTGTTCAACAATATCTGTTTTATTATCGTTCAACTTGCAATTAAAGCGAATAATTTTTTCTTTCGAAATATAAATTAACGACCAAGGTTGGCCCAAATATGTCGGAATAACTACAAGAAATAATTTAGATACGCTAAAATAAGAAAACAAACAAAATGATTCGTACGAAAAAAAATCCTCTTCTAAAGTTATGCTCGCGTAACATTTTAAAACATTTCTGTATACAAATTATTAAAAAAGCGTGTATATCTGTGTCTTTGGAAAAAAATTCGTACTGATGAAATAACAAAAAAAAAAATAAAATTCTAAATCATTCCGGTATATTTTTATTTATAACGAAGCAACGACAAATTAGTATTTCGTAATAATTTTAACGTTTTAATTATTACGCACGTTATGCGTGGAATTATTAAATTCGATAGAAAGAAAGAAAGAGAGAAAAAATAAAATAAATCGACGAGCACAAATATAAACAATTATCACTCGAGTATTATTATTATTATTATCATCATTATTATATTTTCTAATTAAATTATTATCGTTATAGTTAATGCTTTGAAGTTTTCTCGGTTGATAGTTTTCTCGGTTGATAGTTTTCTTCTCGGTTATATCGAAAACTCTTAAGAAATTCTTCATCGTTTGATATATATTTTCCAGGAAACAAATTTCCTCGCGAGAAATCGACGTTGATCGACGAGATAATTATCGTTTTAAATTCGAAAGATATAAAATTAACATTTTTAAAGGATATCAGAAGGCTGTAATTTCATCCGAAAGGTAATAAGAAATTTTCAAGTTAAATTAACGAGATGTTTCATTATTTTATTATAACGAACAATTGCAACAAATTATAAATATATATATATATATGTATATATATTTTTTTTTTATTTGTTTGTTATAACATTCATCTAATAATAAACTAATAATATAAAAGAAACAATTATTAAAAAGTTAAGACAAAGGACTTGCTTGTTTCGCTAATAACTCATACATACGATTAATGCAACATTAAATAAGGGTTTATCAAAGGGAGGAGGGTGATCGTGACCACACATGGAGTCGCGTAACTTAATATAAGAGGTAGAGAAATTTTAATTACAAAATTGTTGGACGTGCAACAATTAAAAATTAATTTAAAATTAATTTAGCAACGTTACACGTATAATACATATTTCTGTATGAATTTAATAACAGTGAAAGAAGAAATAATATAGTCTGTATCCAGAATTGTGCGAAAATGTTTGTAAAAGTTTGAAAAGTCCTGCATTAAATAATAGAATTAATAATAATAATAATATAAACAAAAAAATCTTGTAATCCGATTCGTTTCTCTTACTTATCTTTTGCAACAAAATATCCCTGAAATATGAATAAAATTTCATTTCAAAAAAAAGCTAACAAGGGTAGTAGGGCCATTTACAAGAGACTCAGATTTGTTTCTCAAACTTTGCACACTTGTAGTAGTCCATGAGAATATACAATTGTACTTTTTTTTAAAATCCGTTTTCTACAAAATGGGGGTAGAAATTTCTCAAAAATTCCTATATTCTCTCATTTCTTTTTGAAAAGAATACAAACAGTTTTATTCTATACAAGCAATCACGTTAACAAAAATAACAATAACAACAACAACAAAAATAAATAAAAACTAAAACGTAATTAACAACTTCGTTCCAATACGTATGAATCTTAGCACTCACTTGGAAATTTGCCATAAGTACTTGGACCTCTTGTTTATTCTAACGAGTACGATAAAAAAATAGAAAATACAAACATTTTTTTCTCTGAAATCATGATACTTTCTATTCGTTTTTAAAAGTAAACGTAGTCCTATACCAGAATGCATAATTAAAACACGTTGATCGTAAAAAGAAAAAAAAAAAGTAAGTAAAGAAAGAAGTAAAAAATGATTACCGGAAAATATGCGCGTGCTCTTATTTATCAAAATTATTCTGCATTCTTCCCCCCCCCGTCCCCCTTCTCCTTATATTATTTCTCCATTATATACTACACGTGACGCCTGTACGTCTCGAAGAAAACCTTTTGAAGTTATCCTGTATTGACAAGTTGACCGACATTCAAACTTCTTTCATAACTTACATAAACACACAATATGCAGACTATTTTTCTTGTATCGACAATTGCATATACATCAAATATATACATATATATATATATATATCTATTTATATATATGTGTATTTCTATTTCAGTGAATCAATTTCAAAAAAACTTTTTCCGGAGAAAGGATTGTTAAAATTTTCGAAGAAAACGATGATGGACGACGAGGCATCTATTTTTTGGGCATCTATCTTGATGGTCTGTGGTTCTGTGATGATGGTGATATTACTCACATGCTATATTTGTCTCTTTCGAGATTTGTGTTGTCCAGCCGGGGGGGATAGCACTAAAAGAAGACGGACCATTCGTCGTAATACTATGCAAGTTACTGAAGAAAACAATCTGCAAAAATTTGACGAAATACCTATGAACGAAATAACTCAAGGTGATAGCAGCATGCCCACGGAATCCGAAAAATTTTAAAAACTGATCTAAACTTTATACGTGTTCTCTCTCATTGTCAATTCTCGTTGTTAACTTATTGTTCATCGACGAAGTTGATTTTGTATCGCTTTTAGCGGAAGAAAGGAAAAATGAGATAAAGAAGAAAAACAACAATAAAATATTCGAAGAAGCGAAAGAAATAACATAAACAAAATAACAAAAAAAAAACATCGTCCTTCGAAATTATTAATCGAACAAAACAACGACGAATTTTTACATTGTGCTGTGTGGACTTTAGTGTTTATAAGAGTCTCTGAGGTATTAAATTTTATTCCAAGCTGCGATCTCATAGATCTTTCTTTTTTTTTTTTTATGTATGTATGTACATGCTTAGATATACATCGATATACATATGTCGTGTCTAATTGTACATATACACGAGAATGTATACGACACGCACGCGTTCGCGTGTTTGTATTGTGTGTATGTATAAATGTATTTCAATAATTATGTAAATATATATGTGTGTATGTATTTACGTATGATGTGTGAATGTATGTATATATGTATATATGCAAGTATGTTTATCGAATAATAGAAAAATCTGATAAAAATATTCAATACGTCATCTTTTACGCGCGACCGATGATAACAACGTGGGATTTATATTTTTCTTTTCTTTTTTTCTGTTCTTGCACCAGAAATCACAAAATAGTCCTTAATCTCTTCTATGCTTATCATCGTATATAAAATATATCTCTATGCATATTTTCGTCTAGCGATCATTATGAGCTACCTGTATATACATATACATTTATATATATATTTTTTTTTTCTTCTTTTGTTTTTTTTTTCTTTTGAATATTTGTCCTTTTTGTTTTTATTATTATCATTATTATTATTAATTCTTGTACGACATTCATCTCTTATCCCCTTTGGTAACTTCATTGACGACCGGTCTGAGTATCCTTTGAAAGATATACAGGTTGATAAAACAGGGACATTGTGCGATGGAGATAACTCCGATGATACATTCGACTAGCTGATTTGGTTGTTGAGCTGCTGTAAAACGGAAATTACTACCTCGCGAAGAGTCTGAAAGTAATTTGTTCTCGTTAATACGAACGAGTCTGTGACGTGTACACATTTTTATTGGTTTTATTTGTATCTTTTTTTTTTCCTTGTTTTTTTTTTGTTTGTCAAGGCGTCTGGATAAACAATAAGTTGGATGATTCACCTGAGGCTTACAATGTTCCTCTAACCAACTGAACACGCAGCCGGACAATTCCGCAAAATTCGCAACAGAGATAGTGTTGAAACTTTGAAACAAACGATCCATTATCGCCTGAAACTAAAAATACAAAATAATAAGTAGAAAAATAATAATGTCATTTAATAATGAAAAATTTTAAAGAAAACTAATTGCTCAAAATAAAAAGTAACAAAAGGATAAAAAATAAGGGAAGAAATGTCTCATCTCTACCACTTGGAATTTATCCTCATCCGATACACGCATTTCTGCATGACCGGGTTGCGTTTGGTGCGCTTTAACAATTTGCTCATAATTAGCTTGCATAATACGCAGAGCAACAACTTCTTTTCTCAATGCATTGCGTTCATCTTCTTGCTTCTTTTTCTGCTGCAACAAGAACTGTATATAATCTATAGATTTTTGAAGAACGGTAGCTTTGGATAGTTTGTAACCGGATGAATCAGTGTGTTGACAAGTAGGCACTAAATTTTGAAGCGAATCGTATCCTTTTTTAATGGCATCTCTACGTTTTTGCTCTGCCTGAGTATGAGCCTCCCTACGTCTTTCCTTATAACTTATAGTTGAATTTTTATTATCACTGTCTTCGTCTTCTGAAATCAAATGAAGCAGATTCATTGTTATTAATTATTATTTTTAAATAATAATGCCTAAAATATTATTCGCCTATCATCTAATCACCTGTATTTTGAGCAGACGAGGATGCAGTATTTACAGAGCCTGTACTACTATACTGTACTGTATATTTTTCCGTAGGACTAGATGGTTCTAACTTCATATCAGCATTTGGTCCAAGAACACCGCTGCCTCCACACTTAATTAATTTTTCTATTTCCATGTAAGAAAAAATATAAAATGAGATCTTTAAGTGAGAACAACAAAGTTCTTCAAGATAATCAAAATAAATAGCTAATATAGTGTGCGCGTGTCCAAAATATTAAATAAGAAGTAAAATGAAAAAGAAAAAAATAATAAAAAGTTGATTCTCCTGCTGTACAAACAACAAAAGTGTGTACTCTCCCTCTCTTCCTTATCTCTTATCAGAAACAATAAATAAAACTAATACAAGTTCAAACAATGAAAGTTGTAAAAGAAATATGATAAAAAATATAAATTTGTTCCCTACGTGTCTCGTATCCGTCCTTGTGCAAGGTGTTTGCCATAATGCTGCCGTATTTCTTCTCGCACTTTAAAAATCAATTGTAATAAAAATAAAAGATCAGTATGCACATAGGTTATGTTCGATAAAGTGATTCGAAAAAAATAATGTGGAGACATCAGCTCGGTGCGATAGATTCTATGTGATAATTTGTAAACCGATAAAGAGACATTTACATAAAACCCGTTACTTTAAACTGTTGAAATGTTTTCTTATAACGTTTTTAATACTCCCGATATGCGTATATCGCGACAACAAGTACCCACAATAAACTCCATCTCTGACTGAAATCAAACGAGAAACTAATGTCCTCCTCTGTGATCAAATCAAGATTACCAATGCGACACGTTTCTACCAACAACGATTAACAACGCTAATAATTTCACTTACAATTTATCAACTGTAGCTTATATTATATTAATCATGACATATTAAGATTATGATATACGATTATGATCAAAAATCAACTAGTTGATAAATAATACATTAATTCAATCATTAAAATTGAATCATAATGAGCTATTAATTAGTTAAATAACAAAATAAAATGATACATCAATAAGTTCAGATTTGTCATTTTCTACCTTACCGACGATACCAAGAGGAATAATTATATAGCAGTTTGATTATTCTTATTATTAGAAGAACGAACGAAAGAGACTGTCAAGAGAGATTAAATATTAAATTAGAAATATACTTTTAAAATTATTAATGTCAATTTAATCCGACAATAAAAATAAATGTAATCAATTAGCTCGACAGTACTTGCATTGTTTACAATAATAATATTATACACGCATAATTACATTGCAAGTAATATCGATGTCAAGGTATCATTACATGCACACGAAAACCCTATTATATTTTTCTTTAAATACAAATTACAATAGATTATAAAAAAAAGATTAAAAAATTAAAAATGAAGATTAGCGTGTTTTTATAACAGAAATTTGTACTCGATATGATAAAAATCGATGAGCATCGAGAAACGCAATTCGAGGTCGTACGTATTTGTTTTGTTTACGTTCTTTGCGACCACTTGAAGCCACGATTAAAACAAACAAAAAATAAAATTCGATATGATATTAATTGAAACGCATACACTTAAACGCGCGCGCAAGCTATCTACGTTTTAAAATATATTTTATCAAGGACGCTTTACAACTTCGTGTATGTATATTAGAATTATCGTATTTCAATGGTAATATTATACGATTACGAAAGAGTTAGAGAGGTAAAGGGAGATAGAGAGAGAAAAAGAAAATAATACATACTTTGAAAGATGATAAGAAATAATAAAAAATATTAGGACAAACGTAAAAATTGTTGATACCATTAGAAACAGAAAACAAATATAATATGCTCATCTTTCTAAAGAGAGATGTAACAAGGACGAATAGAAAATTATGAAATTATGCGAGCCTTTTTCTGCTAATTCAGCCATGATGGTTGTTTGAATGGCGTGCAAATAATACCACCATGGCGGCTACGATTTCATTGGTTATCCGATTTACCGCGTAAAACGCGTTATTTTTAATATGTGCTTAGAATGCAACAATACCAAATCTTATGGAAAAAAAATAACTTATCGTAATTGATAAAAATTATTGATTGCGTTATTCAATAACTATTTTTAAATACTACATAGTATGCTTTACATATTTTGTAAATATTCAGAAATAAAGGAAAATAATATGCTGTTTGTCACCCTCGTGTGCAGTTAAACGGCTCGAAAGAGATTTGAGACAACTAAAAAAAAAATTGAAGTATGTTAAATTATGTTTATTATAAGGTGTATCTAATATATGTATATTTACAATCGTTTTAATACACGTAAAACCATTTAAGTTAATATATTTATATTCATTTCTCGGAGTACAGCGTTTCGGATCCGTAAAACGCTGTGGCAATTGTATTCCTAAATATTCACCTTTTTGTTGCATTGTGTAAACTGTAAATTACACGTAAGTGTTTAATCATGGATATTTATCTATGGCGTGTACACCATGAAGATATCGAGAATCATACTTATAGTTAGTAGTATCGTACATTGTACAAAGATACTCATCTTACTTTGTTTATTTCAATTTTTCTATATGATTCTCTGACACTCTGGTGGATTTTTTTCCTTTTTATTTGTATTATTATTTATTATTAATATTATTATTATTATTATTAATATTATTATTAATATTATTATTAATATTATTATTATTATTATATTATTAATAATATTATTATCATTACTTTTATTTTCTTTTTAAATATTTTTTGTTAAGAAAATTCGTGGTTCCATAAACGCACCGTCGATGCACATTCCTCGCTACTGCCTAAAGAAACAAAATTCTTCTATATGTCTAAATCGTGTATTCATCAATTATGCTTGATTGCATGTCTAACATAATAGATTCGTGTGTGTTTATTATGTGTAATACATAATGTTAAAGACTTTATTTTTGCTTTGTATCATTCGGGGACGGATTATGTCGGAAAGCCGAGGATCGCGAAAGCACATGAAAATTTTACAAAAGAAAAGAATAATTTGAAAGAAAAATTTTGGGAATAAAAAATAAATCGCAATGAGAAAAGTATAACAGAGAATATTGATTAATAATTATTGGACACAAATCGATCGGCTATTCGTTTACTTTTAAATTTAACTTTCACAGATATAGCTTATTTTTGTTACCTTAGCACGAAACGTTGTAATTAATTACCGCCACAAGAAGTTTCGTTTTAAATCGGTTTTTTATCTTTTTCTTCCGTCTTTTGCCTTCTCGCGTAATTGAAATTTTTTATTTTTATTATTTTCTAAGAAGACGATTTTTTAAGTACAGTCCCATTTATACTCTATTAAATGGTACGATTATTATTTGAAAAGCATCATTTCGAAAACTTCCGACACAGCGATTCGGCTACGACCGCCCCCGCAAAAAACCTTACATGCGAGTGTTATTCATAAAGTTCAAAACTCACAACACAGTTTTGTAGCCAGAAACGCCCCACGTGTATTTTATTTGAATAAAGGTCACTTTCCCGCGATTTAATCGATAAAGCATCACATCGTAAATTCTCATTAACTTTGAATTTAGAATCTTTCTCACTCATACGTTCCTATTTCTTTCTTTCTTTCTTTATTTTTCTTTTGCTCTTTCATTCACATCCACCCTCTTTTTCCCTCTCTTACTATATTTATATTATATATCAAGTATTCTTAATCATGCATACACAAATTTTCTTCATTATTTTTTCATCAAAATCGCAATCACTCGCATCCTTTCATTTTCTTTCTCTCCCTTTCTCTTCCTTTCTTTTATTCTCCGTGTTCCTAATTCTTTTTTATTTTTTGACATCAATACAAAATTATATATATATATATATAATACATATTATATATATGTATGTATATATATATGTA